>NW_019392856.1:30497-59635 GCF_000648675.2 Cimex lectularius
GACTACCATTTTTTTAGACACCTGGACCACTACTTACAACACATAATATTCAAAAATCAAACGGAACTGGAAAATGCATTTATTGACTTTATCAATTCTAAAAATTCTGAATTCTACTCAGACGGAATTAATAAGTAACCAACACGTTGGGAGAAATGTATTGAGAGTATGGGAAATTATTTTGATTAAAGAACATTGCTTTAAAGTAACTAGTTTCTTTTTTTTTTGTTTAATACCAAAATCCTGCATTATTTTCCGGACAACCCAATATATATAATTTTTTTTTTTTTTTTTAAGTAAAATTTATTCTTTGTTTTATATGTTGTGTATATTTTGGATATTTATTAATTATCTATAATTAGATAGAGGTTAGTTTAATTCTCGTTGAATTAAGTGCTGGAAACTAAAGCAATAAAATTCTGTTTATCTCAATTTTCTGTGGAGATACATACCCCAGTCTTACATTTGTTTTAGTCTTTAGATTCATAATTCTATTAAATTTGCACCAAATCTTGTAACAACATCCCTATGCAAAATTGCAATATATTAACAACTACTATTACTACTAGTGCAGGACCCAGCATGGAGCCTTGGGGAACACGTGCTTCAATGCTTCCCAAGGACGAATCAATTCCCAGTATCTTGACATAATGTTCATAATGCCTGTTGGATAACTGCTGTTTTATGATATATACCTAGGTCAAAATTTATATGATATTAGTTTAGTAATAATTAAATTGCATTTGTTAATAGTTTTTAAATTACTATTGATTTAACAAATGATTAATTTTTAAATTAATAGTAATTAATTAATTTAAAATTAATCATTTTTAATTATTATTACACGTAATAATAATTATGTGTAGTAATAATATTACACGTAATAACGTTTTTCTGTTCACTAAATATTACACAAATTTAAAAAAAATTATGTTAAAGTTGATTGAGCATCTTGGTAAGTTGCAGTTCTCCTGAGAAAATCAATTGATCATTGCTAAATTGTTTTAATTTTATAATTGCTTTTTACTGTATGCGGGGGTCGAATGGTTAAAATGACTCGTTTTTTCCAAGCTAGCGGTTCTGGGTTTGAATCCTGGCACAGACCTTGGAATTTTTTTTTGTAAAATGTCTTGTAAAGTGGTGAAGACCCCTCATTGAACAGTTACTGGACATTAAGCCCTCCTGTATGACGAATAACTTTACTTTGTATGGTATGAAGTTTTGTTTTGTTGACAGGTATTTCAAATAGACCTACATTTATAATAAGCAGTATTCTTTAAAGCGTTGCTGCTCTTAATGTGATGATAAATTTCACAATTAAACAGTTTTTATTTATTTTTTTTTTAATTATACTTTCAGGTACACTGTAAATAATTTACTTGGAAATTTTTAAATGTAAAATTCATCTCTAATTTAGAAGAGAACTTATTATTCACAAGTTATACTTATGACTTATTCTAGTGTCAGTTGCTATAATTTTTTATTTTTTATTGTGAACATATTTACAAAATTTGTAAAATGTAAAACAAGTGGTTTGACCAGCTTACCCTGTGACTGGCAATACCCTGTTCTCACCTTGTTAATATATTATAAAATAAATCAAGTCTTTCAGCTATAAATTTTATGTATTTGCCAGATTGTAAGAAAAAAAATTAATTTTATATTTAACAAAATGCAATCAAATGTATAACAGATGGATTAGAAAAGAACAGTAGTTTGTGTAAGCTTCAAAATTGTCTCCACTGTTTTTTATGTTTGTTGATCGTCTTAGAATTTATTAAGTCTCCAGGCCGTGACTTGAAAATTCTATGGTTAAATGGTTTAAATTCTAAACATCCCAGTCCAGTGGTTTTTTTTCGATTTTTTTCCTACGTAGAAACACACACTTTAGCCAAATCAAAAACACCGTTACCTAGATCATCCCAACAATGTGGCGCAAGAAGAAAAAGCCTTTAATTGTCGAAGAGAAGAAGAAAGAAGAAGAGCCCAAAAAGAAGAGAGTTCCAAATTTCCATCCTCACGATGTCTGCAATGCTCCGCAGGTGTATAAGTACATGGCAGGTCATGTTGTCGCTAGGGAACTATATGAAGCTGGTATGTTAGTAAATAAGAAAACATAAAAATAAAAATAAGAAATACAATTGTAAACATTTTCACACATGATCTTGCATAAGTCTAACAATGCCATATGATAAAAAACCCAATTAATAATATTGCTTAAGAAAAATTTTGTTAATTTAAAATAAAAAAAGGCATTGATCTGAATAAGACTTTAATAATTCATACAATCTTAAGTTAGAATAAAATTGATTTAAGATGTGACTTAAAAGTGATTTAAGTATTTAATTGAATTATTGTGTACGATATTAAATCAGGGTAATGCTTCACCTTATTTTGCTTAATAATAAATTTTTCTAATAATAAACATATATTTTTATTATTCATTCCTTCTATATTTGACAGGAAATACATTAAAAGGTCGTTTAATAATATATGAATAATTTAAGGAATCCGGCTGTATACTATCGCAGAGGAAGTGTCTCGGAACACGGTCGACAAAGCTTACGACCGCATTAAACGTTCACAATGTCATCTCGCATTGTGCGACATCCCGAAAGCGAGAGAGGATGCCACAAAGGCGATGGAACTGTGCCCGGAAATGTTGTACTTACATTTCCAAAATGGCAACGTTCTTTACAATGAGAATTTGTTTGAAAATTCCCTTATGACCTACGAATATGGCTCTAAACAGAGGACATTCCCTGATCTGTTTGGGAATGGAGTTAACATTGTACGCCATATTAAAATAACGATAAAAATATAAAATATATTAATTGCGTGTATCTTAAAGGCAACAGGAACACTAGAGAATTGTGTCGGAGGCAATGCCGGCCCTATGCTAAGCCAAGAATGTTTAGGGAAGATAATAGTGGCATTAAAACTCCAGGAAATGGGGATAAAAGAAATCAAGAAAAAGGAATTGAATGAAATCCAGAAAAAGAGAAACGAGGTGAATTAAACCTCTAATATATTTCAACAATTAATTTAAACTAATTTATTTTTAATATATGCGTAGATGATCGTCGCTGAAAGAAAACGCCATTATAGTGAAAAATATCTAGGGATGATTGCAAGGGAGAAGCTGCACATGATAGACATGCTAATGTCTTCTGCTTTGTTCGGTTCAAACACTGTACACAATAAAGTAATGGAAAACATGTTAATAAACACGGTGGAAAAGCTTGAAGTCCTTCAGGTAGGAAAAATTATCATTTTATATTTACAATGTAATTTTAATAAGGATATGATGAAAGGATTGCCTCTGGAGGAGGAAGCCGCTTTATGTATTTGCCCATAAACGTGGAAAGCCGGCACCAAAGCACCTGAAAGAAATTAAACAAGAAGCCATACTTAAAGCCCACCTAATGGTTAGGGATATTGCAAGACAGATGAATGTAAAAGGATTTGAATAGATTTCTCAAAAAAAAAAGTTACTGATTTCTATACATTTTTTTTTCAGCTAGTTCTTGTGTATTATAACAACAAAGACTGGGGAGCTTGTTATAAATTGTGTGAGCACATTAGGGCGAAATTGTGGAGGATGCCAGATATCAAAGGTGTTAATAAAGATGAATGTGTCGAACAGCTTATTGATGTTCTTGGTGACATGTATTTTGCAATGAAGGTTGTACATTATTTCTTATAGGAGACACATTGTACGTATCACATTTTTAGGCAATGCATCCTGATTGGCCTCAGAAATGGAACGACAAAAGGATCCTTTGCATTCTTGGCATAACGCAAAACATGTTCTCGGCGAAAGAAGTTGCCAAATACGGTTTTCATTATCCTGTCTACAACGCACAGTCAGTAATATCAATTGAACAAGCGCATTTCAATAATAATGAGAGAGAACGCTTTTAGCCAGAGGATAAAAGATTATTTGGAAGGGATAATGCTCACCAACAGCCAATACCAAAAGATGTTTTTCAATTTTGAAATATCCTGCCTGTACTCGATGATCCACAATTTGCCACAGATGAGATCATTTGCACGACAGGCAGTTTTCACTGCTCGAAAAGAAGGGAATATTATTTGGTACATAAACTGCCTGTTTTTATTGGCGAGGTAAGCTCTTCACAACTTGCTAAAATTAATTGTAACAATTAATTCAATGGATAAGTGTTTATTTTAATAAGCGTTTTACATTAAAAATTATTCCACCAAGAATTTTTTACCTATATGTTCAAAATATGAATACAAAGAATTGCCTGAAGAATAACTTAAAATTTTGCTTAATTTTCAAATTTTAAAAAACTGTTGACTCCCGGCCATTTATAATACTACTTGTTCTAAATATTTTAAATGCTAATATAACTTGATTTATGTGCATACAGAACTGATTTTGAAGAAGGAAATATCCTTGAAGGAATAGTATCTTTAACAGCAATACGAGAAGCTTGTTTTAAATATGGATTCCCGATGCAAGAAAAATTTGCAGAAAGGGTAAACTTTTTTTTCAATAATGCCAAAATGTTTATATACATGCATTACTTTCTGTTATAATTAGGGAATAGTATTGCTCCATGTTGAAATGTCCAAAGAAAAACTCGTAGGGGGAGTACGAGGTAGTGTTAACAGGGCGAAAAACATCATAGATCTTATGCCTAATGCTGATTTGAGGAGTAGAGCAAGAACACTGATATGGCAGGTACGTTATTTTTGAAATTTTAATGTTTTAAAACCATGTTATACAAACATATTATTGATATCAATAGGTCAATAAAAAACCACCATGGAAGAGGATGCCTTTAGTTAAGGGAGTGGCTGTTGCTGTTCAAGACAGGAAACAGGGTCCGTTCGAAGGCGAACTGGCTCGCGAAGAAGAGAGACGTCTTAAAGCGAAGAAACTTCGAAAAGTCAAGAGAGCTCAGGAAGAAGCTTTGGCCGCAGCTGAATCTCTTGCAGCCCAAAAGGGAGAGGGTTACAATTTACTGGCAGGAACGATAAAGGGGGTAGACCCAGCTCATTTTAGACTAATAGTGGACGCATACAGGCGCAGGAGCACTTTCAATTTAGACATGTTCCACCAATGATACAAATTTACTTATTTTAAAAGTTAAGCACACTAAAGTTACCAAATTAAAATGTATTCTTCATTTAGATTCCAGTAGAATAGTTTTTCTTAGATAATATAATAAAGTGTAAGATGAATATTTAAAATACACTGCTCCACACACTGAAATTTCCATGTTTTTTGTGTTCACCTTTTCAGTATTATTAATTTATACATATTATTAAATTTATTAAAAGTTTGGTAAATGTGAAAATAAATATAACTTTTTCAAAAACTTTTATTTATAACATAAAACGTAATAAAACAAGCTTAAAAGTTTTAAATAGGGTGCATTACCTCATTTTATCCATATTACACACTCTAATCTTGTCTTGAAGAATTTTATCCCAAATCTCAACCAACATTTCAGCTCAGCTTAAGGTTGTAGGAGAGTTATTTCTTTGTTTTACTTGGATGTCTATTCTCGTCCCAAAAGTGTTCAATGCGGTCCAAATCAGGGATATAGACTGGCCATCATACAGTACAAATTTGATATCACGAAGGTACTGCATAACACTGATGTTGACGTGTGGTCTTCCATTATTTTCCTTAAACAAGAATTGTTCACCAGTAACAGGAGCAAATGTCACCACATATTCTTCAAGAACTTCTGTCACGTAGATTTCTGCATTAAATGACGCTCTATTAAAAATATGTAACTCTGTTTTTCCTCTAAAGAAATGCCTCTCCATACCATATTTGAACCACCTCCGAACAACCCTCTTCCGGCAATGTTGCATTGGCTGTAGTGCTTTACAGCTGCTCAATAAGCTCAAAGTTGTCCAGTTAGTAAAGGGACAGAAAACTAGGACTCTTCTGAAAACATAATTTTCCTCCGTTCAGTTTGAAAAGCCGTGGAGGCTGGTTAATAACCTGAAGCTGGTCAGTGAGTTATAAATAACAAGGGAGCACAAGGATTCAGGTTGAGGTGCAACCTGGATCCTTGTGGCCACCTCTTTTATCCCTATCCCATTCAGTTTCTGACCAATGTCAGTTTTCTTTTGCAAACTCTAAGCAGTCCTGACAATGGTCTCTAGTAAGCGCTGGACCCATTGCTGGCTTTCTTGGATGACTCAATTCTGCAAGTCTCCTTACTGTTTCACCACTAATGGAAACATTCCACAAGTCAAGATTCAAAGTTGTTGAGATGTTTCAGTAGCAGTGTAAAAGAGATTTCTCAAAGTGTGCAATCTGATAAATCCGTCTAGTACCTTGGCTATTGGGCATCCTTATCATGGTATCTGAATACACAATACTCCTGAATGCCCAATAGACCAGTTTCAGGCAAACCTAAAGATTGAAGCATCGTGTACACACATTTTTCCAATTAACAGGTGCAATGGTAACTTGCTCGCTGATTATGGGCATTTTTTAATTGTTTTGTCTCATGCCACCAACACAATGGTGAATAAAGGCCTTTTTTAAATGATTAATGCCCTTGATAATTTACATTATGGGGATTTTAAGCCAAATTAAGCAGTGTGTTAACACCTCCCAATCAACAACAAATCAAATACTTTCCAATTATAATTATTAAATCATTTTTAAAGTAGTAAAACATTGTTAAATTAAAAAAAGAAATCAAAATTTTGAAGTGTGCCAATTTTTTTGTGGAGAAGTGCAGTTCAGCAAAAGTTCAGAATAAGTATACAGTACTACATAAAACTGATGTTATTGGTTTTAATTATGGTTATTCTAAAAGGTAAAAAAATACAATGTACTTTAATCGTTTTATTACAATATAATCATTTAATGTTGAAAATATCAATTCTTTATCACAAAAATAAAAACAATATAATAATGCTGGAACATTTAACTCTCTTTGGTAACGGTCAAGTGATAAAATTCAATGTTGTAGTATAAAGTAATTTTTTTTTAAATATATCTCAATCACACTAAAATTGCCATAAAATATTGTATATAAGCTGAACAGGTCCACTTGAGTAAATTTAACAATGTTTTGTTTTTATATAATACAATTAATTTCTAAAATTGTAAATCAGATCGAAAAAGAATTATTTAAATTCTACTTGAACAAACATATCACATTGTAAATCATAATAGTTCATTTATTACATAAATTAAAACAGCAAAGGTGATAGGTGTCATTTGATAGTAATGAAAAATAAAATGGGTATCACAAACATTATGGCACTGGATAAAAGAGGAAAATAAATCTTAAAACTAGATTTAAACAACTAAATTGACAAAAAAGAACAAAACATGACTAAATTAATTTCGTTAAGACTCATAAAAGTATACCGGTCATATAAAATCATTGTATGCCATCTGACTGCTATTCCAATTTAGTATTTTCACTAAGCAGTAAATTGGAAATTTCAACACTTCATTTGTTGCTGCAACAAATACCCCAAGAATTCCTTTCCTTTGTTATAATTAATTACAGGTGTGAGTATTCTTTTTTTAAACTTTTTAACACAGATTTCTATATTGAAAAAACTGAGATCGCAACAAAAACTAAGAGAAAGGATATTCGAAATGCTAACTTTTGACTACCAACCTCTCAACTTATTTAAAAATCAAATTCAATCCATTTCTAGCAATTCCTAGAAGAAAAATAAGATAATTTTAATATTTAAAAAAAAAGTGTAATAAAGTGTTGTATCTCTCTTAGTAAACACCTGCTAAAGACTGAAATCCCAAGGCCAATCAAAACCAGCCTAGATAATCAAAAAGATTCAACAATTTATTTTGTCGTTACTGATCATTTTGGTCTGTCTATTCTCACTGCATTTTGCCATCTACAGTGTTCGATCTATCTGAATCTGAACATGGTGTAATGCCAACTATGTCTAACAGACCAAAAAGATAGTAACGGCCAAATTACAGGTTCATCACCACATAGACAAAGCTCACAATTTGACTACTTGCATGCAGATAGCGAAATGAATTAACATGCTCACCCCACCTTAAATCCTTATTTTTTCTTCCTTTCTTTGGCCCTTTCCAACCCTCATAAAGGGGTTCCAAAAAACATGATAAATAATTAAAGTTAAAATTTATTTTACTGAGAAGGCTGATCAATCACCAAAGAAAATATTAAAGTTAAAAATAACTACTACTTTATATTATTTATATAATTTTCCCTTGTATAATGTATCATGTAATTTATTCAGTATTGAATTTTAAGGGGGAGGGATTTTGAATCCTGACAGGATTCTGAACAGGACACTGGGAAATGAATGGGGTATTTGAAGACAATTGGTATAATCAAACGCGGTTCACAAGGAAGCAGAAGAGACAACACATCTTCTATCAAACTGTAGAGCCTGTAGGAGGAAGTTCTTTGGGGTGAAAAACAACCGTACAAGAAAGTTAATCAATGCTACTAATCAAATTTCTTGATAAACTAGGACTCACAGGTACATATGGGGGGTACAATAGCTCTCAAAGGACACTACTGCACACCATGAATACATCTACATCCACATTTATGGAAAGTTGCATTTCTACATTATTTGTAGAGATAAGAGCTTTTATGATCAGCTTTTACAATAATCCAAACAAGTAGAATATTTTCTATTAAGTTTGTGGCACGAGTGGAAATTCCACAACAAAGTAAGTTTTACAAAAAATGTTTTCATACTTCAGGCAGACTAATGGACAAGACAAACCACAGATGTTGAAAAATGCTGAAAGCATCAGATAAGCAAAAGCAGTGAGAATAAGAAGAATCACAATTTGCGCTTGGGAGAATTATACATTTCAAAACCAAATATTATTTTATGACAAAATAAACCTTTGTTTAATTAAAGTCAACTTATGAATGAAATAAGAAATACTTTGACCTTTTTTTAAAGCAAAATTTGAGTATTTATCTTTCAGAAGCGAGGATAAACCCGTAAAAACATAAAGACAACCAATTGTTTCCCCTTCAGAGTCAGTCTCAGCGATTAGAAATTAAAATAATAAAATTTAAACTAATTTTTTTGAACAAGGTGGAGATATAATTAACAATTTTATTTACTAGGGTAATATTCATTAGGATTTTGTATCACAATTACATTACTAAAATATATAAATTGTGGGAAGGTTAATAGAGGAAAATAAGACCAGTGGAAAAATTTATACTTTTGGTCCCATGATTGAATCTAAGGACCTAAATCAGATTGGTACTCCTGCAGCCAACATATTCAGTTTAAGTATGTTTTCAAATTAAAATTAAATGTTTAAGAGGTTGGATCTGTTAAACCAAAAGACATTTCGATTTATCCTAATGTTTCATTTCTAATATCAACATTAATTACTTTCAGATCAATTATTTCCCGAACGTACAATATGAACAACAATCTGTCAAGATATACATAGTTTAGATCCCTGTTAAGAGAAAATAGTTTTATACAAACGATTATGTACAAATTTTGAGATATTCTGTCCTTGTGGATATTTGCTAGGGCTCAGTAGGTAACGCCGTGGGTGAGGGAGTTCTCCAGGGTGATGTCAAAAATTGCAAGTGATTTGAGCATATGGACAAGGTAGTTGAGAAGATTCGGCTCCCTGAAGAAAGAACTCTCTTCGTACATTTCGAGTGTAGCACGTGAACCAGCGAGTACATCAACCACAAAGTGATGTAACAAATGATCTCTGAATTTACAATTAAAACGAAATTAAAAACCTCTAATTTGTATTTTATTTTTAAGAAGAAAGTACCTGAAAGAAAGGCAAACGAATATCTGAAATTTTCCATCTTTGCCAAGGGAATGAGCAGAATGAGAAATAGCCGTCACTAAATTGAAGAAATATCTAACTGCATCACACTGCCCACTCAATCCTTCCAGATCTTCTTTCACCTTAACTGTAAAAAATATATATAACCGTATAAATTCAATAATCTTTAAATGTTTGTATAGATAAAATCAAAACTACCGATGTAATCCCAGATATAAAGATTTCGTCCGAAAAGCCTATTAGATTTGAAGCCGTAGGAGAAAACTTGTTCTAAACTTGCTACCAATCCTGATTCTCCACAAAGCAAGACAGTCAGCGAGTTATTTGGGCAATCTTTAGACTGCAATCTGGAAAAATACTTCCCCAAACTATTAACACAGTCACCTAAAAATAAAAAATAAAATTAAACTTTGAACAGATTAAGCACAAAAAAATAAAATTAAAAAAAAATTTAAAAATCACCAAGCATATGCTGAATTTGAGATAGAGAGAGTTGTCTTTTGGCAGGAGGTACACTAGGGCTTCTTAGCCTGCTTCCGTTCACTTTGTCACCATCTGAGTATTTTTCCTTTTCGCCGACTAAAAGCCGTTCTGTAGAATCATCATCGATCCCTTTTCCAAGCCACCGTCCACAAGGAAATCTATAAACAGACAAAATAATCATCTCATCAAATAAACTATATAATCTTAGCTAAACTGTCACCAACTCACATGTAACAATGGCCTGTAACTTCATTCCTGACTATGACTTGGTCAACCAGCCATTTAGGACTTAATCCAGCATTGTCATGGCCTATTCTGAGCGTTGTTAAGGTGCCAACATTTTTATGCTGTAAATGAAAGGAAATCTTTAAGCTGAAAAATAGATGATTTACTGAGATGGAGGAAAAAATGTGAATACTCTGAAACATCACAATGAGGTCTGTGAGGTAATGAACCTACAGAATGATCATGTGGTCTTATCCTGCTGGTTTTGTCGGTCAGACCAAATTTTTTTTTTCCCCCAATTGTTGAAAGTGAATTAGTATGATCAAACCGGCAAGATAGACTTTGATGATCAGAGACAATCAAGCAACAGGTTCATCACCAATTAACCTTTTATAGTGTAGTTAAATAATAATGATCGGGGGATCAGACGGGCTAAGATTCACTGACTAATGAAATTTAAAAGGAAATGTTTTAAATTAATTATTTGTTAATTTGTTGAAGTCATGAAGAGCGGTAATAAAGAGTTTTAGAAATACATCTTTTTCATTTTTTGCCGATGTTTCAACTTTTATTTGGGTACTCTTCAGAACATAACGTGTGGTCCTATTCTTGTTTCATATGTCCTATGACATATTTGTTTCATATGAAATTATTAACATATGAAACATATACAGGGTGTCATTTTTTGATGCACCATTGGAAAATCAACATGGGTGCGTTTAAATCTGACTCGAGGATTATTTCCTTTGATTAATACGTTAATAAAAGAAAGTGAGTCAATTTTCGGTGCACCATAGGAAAATCAACGTTTGTGCGTCTAATTACGACTCGGTACATTTTATTTTGTTAGTCTCGTACCAAGAAATAGGCGAGTCACTTTTCGATGCACCATTCGTTAGTGTTAACAAATTAGTTTTAGAGGTTGGAAGGAAAATAAACAAAACCAATATTATTAAAACATTATTCAAACACAATAAAAAAAAATTCTTCCCAAATTAATTTGATTAAGGTTTAAGAGTATGTTTTTCTGGTAAAGTAAAAAAGTTTTAAAAAAGTCTATCATAAAACGATGATTGGACATTAAATAATTGTTGGTGTGTAATAGACTAGGTTACTGTGTTGCAGCAAATGGAGGTCTGTTCAAACAATTATTATAATGATTTTGAACATTTTTGGTTTGCTAACAAAGGAGATTGTTACATTTATTTAATTTTTCTACTTTACCAGAAAAAAGGATATTGTTACATTTATTTAATTGTTTTACTTTACCAGAAAAAAGGGTACTGTTACATTTATTTAATTTTTTTACTCTACCAGAAAAAAGGAGATTGTTACATTTATTTAATTTTTTTACTTTACCAGAAAAAAGTACTCTTAAACCTTAATCAAATTAATTTGTGAAGAATTTTTTTAAAATTTTTACATTGTGTTTGAATAATGTTTTAATAATATTGGTTTTGTTTATTTTCCTTCCAACCTAATAAAACTAATTTGTAATGAATGGTGCGTCGAAAAGTGACTCGCCGATTTTTTGGTACGAGACTAACAAAATAAAATGTGCCGAGTCATAATTAGACGCACCAACGTTGATTTTCTTATGGTGCGTCAAAAAATGACTCACCCTGTATATAACCACAAGAGTAATACATTTTATGCCCTGAAGATGACCCGAGTAAAAGTCAAAACATCGGCAAAAAAAAGAAAAATGTGTTTTTCTAAAATACTTCATTCTTGATCGCACCTCATGACTTCAACAAATTATTGAACAACCAGTCAATAAAAAACACATTATTTGTTTGTGTTTTGTACCGTTTTTTTTTTTTATTTTTTTTTTTTTTAACTCAATGGGCTCTGTCTATCAATAATTAATCAAAATTGTCTTTGCAAATTTCTTTGATAATTTAAAGTGAGAAAGTTCAATAACGCAATTCAACTTTTGTGCTAAAAAAAAGCTACTTGGATATGAAAAGCCCTGCCGCATCCCAGAAATTGCATACTAAAAAAATTGTTAATTGTAATTTTACACTTTATTTTTTAACTTTTTAAATTTCTTGTTGAGGAGTACAGCTTTTTTACTAGGTTAAACTTGTTATCTGTTAAAATACATTTTTTTATGATTGTTAATTATTAAAGACTATATATATTTGTGTGGTGATTAATGACCGTTAGTCTATGATTATTCGGAAATGCGCACCAGGCCGCATGTCACGATTTCCCAATAATATACACATTATTCACCATACCTCAAAATTGTAAAATTTGATTAGAAACAACATACATGAAAGACAAATTCAAGGACTCCTTTTGGAATAGGGATTCTCTGAGTTTCTCCATTTGTTCCAGAAATGGCCACCCAGCAGTTGGCGGTTGTAGAGCAAAAGCTACTTTTCCTAGATGGATAAACGGCAACACGATACGGTATTCCTAGGTGACATGATAAATTAGCATAGATGTTTTGTAATTTTTATGACCAAAAGCCTAATAAAAAAAACAACTCACTTGTATTTAAATATGTATTTGTAAAACAATTGTAATCAACAGCATTCAAAGTCAGTAGATGGTACAAGAATTGTTCTTTTTCTTCCTCACATCTCAAAAAGGCGTATCTTTTGTATTGAGTCCTAAAAATAATTTAGCATAAAAATATCAATTCCAAAATTAAAATAAGTTTGAACGTACCTTAAAAGAGTAGTTTCAGAAAGGAGTGTCCTTAAATGTCTTGATAACAGTTTCTTTTCGAGTGATAGCCTGATAAAAGCTCGTGCGTAGCCGATATTCGTTTTTATGTCTGTCATGGCTTGAACGCTTCTCAAATCGTAGACTAGAGTGTTTGGTAATGGTCGAAGCGATGGCTGTTGGTGGTTGTCTTCGCTCAACCTCCTAGTGTTGCTCGTACGCGTTTCAGAACGGCTTCGCTGCTTGATCTCAGAAATAGGCGACAAATCAGGTGTGTCAGAAGACAAGTCTAAAAATACATTTTTAAAATCAATTTTTCTTTAAATAATAAGCTAAAAAACACAATTTAATATATTATTTATTTTATGTTACATACAATCCATTCGTTTCTTGAGTACATGCCATGCAAGAGCTGCGTCCAGGTTAAAAGTAAATTTTGTTAATTAAGAAACATATTTTAATCAACAGCAAAGTGAAATAAGGTTTAACACATTTAAAGCAAAATATCAAAGCAATTATTACTTCAGAAATCCATCTTTTAATATATAAATTTAACATATAAACCTATAATAAATATGCAATAAATGATTTGTAAGATGGATATATCTGAAACACATTGTCTGTAATGGAAACATGTTATCATTTAAAATGATAATTCAAGGATTAAAAAATGAACTCAATTTATATATTTTTTAAATGTTTTATTACACGATAATCTTTTTAAATTAAATATGTGTAAAAGCACTCGATATTAAAATTAATACGTTAATAATTAATAAAAAGAAAAACTACTATTCTTACTCACGTACGAATAATAAAAAATCGACATATCTTCTTAAAAACTGCGGAATAAAATTGGTTTATAAGTAAAAAAAAAAAATTCCGCAGAATAAAAATAGAAATCCGAGATCAAAGCGAGAACATTTAAAACACAATATTTCACAAATTTTAAGAAGAAAAACAATGTAAAAAAAACAACAAACCTGGCGTGAGGAAATTTGGGTCAATTGGCTTGGATGTGTCGTTGCATTCTTCAAACTCAAGATAGTTAGATAGATGAGCCCAAAGTGCAGATTTACCCTTTAACCGTAACCAAAGAATGAAATTGACCTCAAGGCGTTAGAAGAGGCGTGAGGACACATACCTGTTTCTTTTGAAGGCCGTGGGACCAAACCCTTTCCAGCAGATCACATAAACTGGCGATAAGTGTATTCTCCTCCACGATCGACGTCTGAGCACAATGGCCCATCTCGAGAGCCTCGCTACCGAGTTTTTCAACAAGCATCCTTTTTATTTTATGCTTGCAGTCCTTTAAAAATAAAATACAAATTGTAATTTGATGAGATCTCACAATATTAAGTACAAAAAAAGGTGAAGGAGGAAAAACCTCCTGAAATCCTCCACCATGGGCACTCCCTGTAATCATCAGTTAGGGTATGGTAAAATGGAAAAAGGCAGATCCCCCCCCCCATATACAAGAAAAAAAAACTTCACTTGCTAATGGAGGAATTTAGAGGAATCAAACCCAAGATAACAACTGGGGTGCTGCCTCGTGCATGGGGAGTGAGACAGAAACGCTGTCACTCCCCTTTAGCAAGGTATACACAGCTGAACTGACTCGTTCTATTCAAAGACTCATTAATAAGAAAAATATACAAGCAAAATATAAAAAGGATTGTCAGTGGGAAAAATGGCATGGGTTACTGGGCACATTGGTATAAACGGGAACAAGCAGATAAGGCTGACACAATGAGACCACACAACCCTACCCACACTATACCTAGTCCTGCCATAAGTTCTGTTACAAGAAAAAGGGCCATTAGGGAATAGAGAAACTTGATAATTTGAAAAAGAAATTTATTTTAAAAATCCAATATTTTTTAAGATTGCAATAAAATAATATTACTCGAAATGACCACCTTTTGCCTTCACACAAGCTTTTAGTCTTCGGGACCAATCATCTAGGGCAGTACGCCACACGTCTTGAGGAAATTTCTCAACTGCTTTTAGCAGAGCGGACTTGACGCTCTCTAAATTGGCGTGTTTCCTGTGGCAAGCCATAAGCTCAAGATGGGACCACACCTTGTAGTCCAGAGGATTCAAATCCCCACTTGGTGTGGTGGGGAGTTTGCTACGATGGCACCACAAAACTCCATTTTTGTGAGCAAGGAGTCAAAACAAGGGCGAAAAATTACCAAGAAGACATCCTTGAGAAAGTAGTAAAGCCCTTAAGTACTACTCTTTTTTCCGGAACTCATTGGGTCTTCCAACAGGACTCAGCTCCTGAGCACAAGGCCCGAACAACTCAGCAGTGGCTGGAGGAGAATGTTCCGGAATCCATTAAGGCTTCAGATTGGCCCTCGGGAAGCCCAGATTTGAATCCTCTGGACTACAAGGTGTGGTCTCATCTTGAGGAGCTTATGGCTTGCCACAGGAAACACGCCAATTTAGAGAGCCTCAAGTCCACTCTGCTAAAAGCAGTTGAGAAATTTCCTCAAGACATGTTGTGTACTGCCATAGATGATTGGCCCCGAAGACTAAAAGCTTGTGTGAAGGCAAAAGGTGGTCATTTCGAGTAATATTATTTTATTTCAATCTTAAAAAATATTGGATTTTTTAAAATAAATTTCTTTTTCAAATTATCAAGTTTCTCTATTCCCTAATGGCCCTTTTTCTTGTAACAGAACTTATGGCAGGACTAGGTACATCGGCAGATTTACAAAGTACAAATGCTAATGCAATAAAAAATTAATGAGATCCACTGTTCCAAGATGACACACATTACAAAAAAAAAAAAAAAAAAAAAAAAAAAAAAAAAAAAAAAAAAAAAAAAAAAAAAAAAAAAAAAAAAAAAAAAAAAAAAAAAAAAAAAACCTGTGAAGGCTAGACCAAGAAGGGAAATAGGGTCATACTTACCAGGATGTGCATACATCATACCAAGATCACACCTTGTGGAGTGATACCACGTAAGTGCCTACTGTGTGGAAAACTTATCACGGTAGAGCGCATAATAAAAAAAGAAATACGACATCCTGAATTACCCGTGCTTGGCTTTGAAGCACAGATCTTGTTCCAACATCACAGGGCCATAAATAGTTGTAATTGTATATAGATATTTCTATCTCTAAGTATGTGATATGTGTTATTTATAGGAATGAATGTATTCATTTGCATGAATGGATGGGCTTATCTCCAATTACTCAATGGAATATCAAATACTCTGGGGCAGCGTGAATAATTGTGAATGTACTTTATAAGCGTGAATGAAGGATAAAGAAAAGAGATAGTCAGTTACTGTTATATCATACATCACAACTTGGTTAGAGAAAGAGGAAAAGAAATTAATGCAAGAAAGTCAAGAAAAGATAAGCTAAAAGAGATATTTAACTTTTATTTGTTAGGCAAGAAGGTCAACTATCCACTACCTTATCTTAGTAAAGGTAGGGCATCTGAACAACTTTGTAACTGCAATTTGTTTGTTTTAGATCATTTTGGTATTTTGTTCTGCCTATTCTTGCTGTTTTGGTCTGTTGACAAATTTGAATTTGTGTGTGGGCTTGTGAGTTATTTTTGCCTGTCAGATCCTTTTTAAATGTCTATTAAAACAGCCTGTGCTTAACTGGGAGATCAAAAAGGATTGAGCTTACAGATTCCTCGCCCTGCATATCTGATAAAATAAATAGTGTTACTTAGAAACTGTTGAGGCCACAGTTTGACCACTTGACAAGACAATCAAGAAACATTTGCACAAATTCATCAACATTTCCTCCAGCATGGGATCAATCGAATTTGAGGCGATCAACCCAAGACAAAGGAAAGTAGACTCATTGGATTGAAACTAAATGGAATTGAACTGAGAATGGTAAAAGAAAATCAAGCCTAGTCGACTGGAGTAAATGCTGATGGTTGAGTATGATGACTGTAAATCCGAAGAATAGTTGTCATTCAGACTGAGCTATGACGAGAATAGCTGGTTTTATCTAGGGTAAAATGTATATCATAAATAATTAATCTCTAGCTATAGAGACCTACAGAACATTATCAATTATCTTAAATGATTATTATAATATAATCTTGCATGTTATATAAACTGTAAGATAATATTGTTCCTATTCTCTATCGGAAGTATTGTATCCAACTTTAATTCCTCTCTATGCAAATCAGAAGATGAATATTACAACAACACGGTAATGCTTTACATTTTTACAAGTTCATGTTTAAAAGCGATTAATTAAAAGTTATTTATGCTAAATAATGCCTAGAAAAATTATGCTCAGTTAAGGTCAACATTATGATTTGCAGGGTCAGGCTACCTTGACTACCATTCATATTCATTATGAATAAATGAATTACACATACATAAAACTGTTAAAGACAAAAGAAAATTCACCTTTAGAAGTTTTTCCACAAAATTCCAGTTGGTCTGAGCAATTAGAGCAGGACTCGGGTCACACTTGGGTGGAATCGCTGCAAGCCTTTCCCCACAAATTCCAAGAGGTTTCGCCTCACTCCTCCTCTGTGTAGTTTGCTGGTTGGAATCCAAGTCGTCTAAACTTCCCGATCTGCTTCTCAGAATATTCCGTTTCTTGCTCCTGGAAAAAACAAATTCGAATAAATAAATCCACTGATGAAAATGAGAAAGAGTAAAATATTACTTATGAGGTTCTTGGGAGAGCAAAAGCGGATCCAATATTGGAAAACCTCCGACAGTAGACCTCGAAGTTCGGTTAGGACACATTTCCCTCGGTGGAGGTATTTCAGCATCAAGATCTGACATTCTCCTATCTAACAATATCTGGGTATCGCTTATAGTAACACAAGGCTCATAGCAAGGTGTCCTAACCAGTGCTTCGCCGTATCTCTTTCTACAAATAAAAGTGAAATTGTAATATCATTTTTTTATAAATAAATTATTTTATTGTTATACTAGAAATGTACCTTAACATTTTAATCCTACGTTCAAACACTCTTAACCGTTGGTCCATTTTATTCCAATTGCTAAGAATTTTATTGTCAATTAATGTTGCAAACATTTGTGTTTCTATAAATCTCGAAAGGAATGGCAAATGACGCTGAGGCTGGTCTGATAAAAATGTAGCCTTGTCAAAGTTTTGCATCGATTCCCTGTTACTCAACCATTCATCTTTGTCCTAAGAGGGGGAAAATTAAGCTAACATATGCATAAAACGTCAGCAATGAAGTTGATGGGATGATTGAACTCACCTGATTTGGCTGAATAATAAAATGCTCATAGGTTGAAAAAATCTGTACAAATCTATTTAAGAAAATTTCTCTAATTGCATTGTTGATCCTTAAATCCCTGGCATATTGGACTTCTGTAGTTAAATAAGTGTCTTCAGAAAATCCATCGTCAACAAGAGAATCCCATTCGCCTTCTATATCATCAAGACCATCTAGCGATAACCCTTGATAATAATAATAAAAATAAATGGGTATAATAAATTTTTAAACTTTTGCTGAAAGGTTTCTTGTAATACCAGTTCTTCTTGTCATTGAAACAATTCTTTGCAACGTTTCCGAGCCTTGAGTAAGAGACGGGTTATCTTCAAGTTCATCAGCCCACGAGTGTTTCCTATTTCTAACACTTATGCACGAACTGCTCATAACATCTGATGTGTTGTTGTTCCAATTTCTGATTTTAAGAGTTAATGATCAATTCAAAAGTTAAACGTACGAAAGAGAAAGTTAAATTAGCTTACACATCTAAATGATCACCGGAAACTTTGAACCTTCTAAGGACATCACATATTTCTGATATAAATTCTGCCTTGTGTGGAAAAGTAGGAAGCTCTTCAGGAGTCTGTAAGAGTCTTGTATCCAAGTCCATATAACATAAATTTGCCTGTGCATACAATTAAATTTATACGATTCTTATTAAAATATAATGTGAAGTATGAAGTACAAATTTTTACCTCACTAGGAATATTAACGCGAGATTCTCTTGTATGTAGGCCCATAACAAAAGGAACAGGTGCATCAAGAAAGTGATGACAGCTTGCTGGTAAAATAGGAACATAAACATGAGGCCAGGAGAAAGGAAGAAGCAAGGCTGTCAACGATTCGGCCACTAACATTAATCTTTGGTATTCTGTAAAAAAAATTACGGTATTACAAATAATTGAATTTAATATCATTATAAATTAAGGAACGCACCTCCAGAACAAAGTAAAATCTGATTCTCTAAAAGAAGACACGTAAAAAGTTGAACAACACAATCGACTCCTAAAAGAGTGAAAAGTTCTCTTAGAGGAAAATCAAAAGCTGGTAGATCCTCCATAAGAGCAGGGGACTGGATAATAACCCTCTCCTCGGGGTAACAACAAAAAGACAGTGATCTTCCTGGAGGAGGGACGGTCACTTCGTACAATAAATTATAAACTGAAGCTTCCAAACTCGGTGTTCCTTGCTCTTTCCAGCACCTGATTAAAGCATAAAAATCAGAAAATAGAAATACAATAAGTGGAGCAATTAAATACCTGTGGAGCGATGCTAGGAAAGATTGCTGAGCATGAACGAACTGATGTTGGGATATCAGAGCTATACATTTTGTAACGTAAAGAGTATCTTTTGAGAGATCATAGTACGACTGGGCTGCTGCTGTATGAGCACTTAATTTGAAATGCCTCGGAAGAGATCTGGAGTTGAATTGCCGAGGTAACGATCTTATGTTCTGGTCAGGGGTTCTCTTCGATCGGCCAGATGAAAGTTCAGTCAAATGCATCGCCTGTGTATAAAATTCGACAAATATTTTATAAATACGGATAAACAAAACTTGTTTTGTAACAAACCTGAAGAGTCTGCATCGCGCTGCAAATTTTCCTGTTTTTCGTCTCTTCGTAGAAAACATAACTTGCTCCGTATGTGCGTTTTCCATCTTCTTTTGTTATGACAAATGAGTGAAATTTAGGCTCTAGGTTGTTTTTCTGGGTACGAAACTGCAGCCCATTTGGCAAGCAAAGCTAAATTCAAAACAATCCCAATTAAAAAAATAAAAATAAACCTCCAAGGCTTTTCTAAAAATGTAAACTGTAATTTACCATGCAAACAGCATTTTTGTCAAATGGATTCCATGACACATTTTCTGGATAGTGGCCCAAAACCTTGCTCTTGTATGGTCTTTCCAAAGGTGTTGACTGTAAATTGTCTCCTGCAATTATAAATATCACATTAACGTTTTTAATAAAAATTAATTAACGTAATAAACTGTCTAAAAAAATACAGTACAATAGCAAAATGATGGAAATTAAAAAAAAAAAAGAAATGAGAGATTGGTTTCTTCTGCTGCAGTTGACACATTAAGGAATTAGTCTAATATCAGTCCAGTTGACCAAATTTAACCCATTTTTATGACCCCCTTGTTTAAATTTATACCTTAGGCTTTCAACTTCAAGACCACACACAATAAAGTAATAAATAACCATGACATGTCCAGAAGTTAAAATACTAAACAATAAAAAATATTTTTTCTAATTATAGAAAAAAGTCAGCCAAATTTACCATACATCAATAAAAATGAAAATCTGTTGTATGCCAATTTTAGCATCAAAGCAAAAACAAAGGTAAAACAAATGAGACAATAATAACTAAATCAAGACAATTCTGATAAATATTATTGTGAAATAAATCAAAGCCAATTTTATCAGCAAGTGTTTGCGTTGGAAAAAAGGAAACAATGAACATAAAAGATAATAAAACTGTAAATAGAAAGGAAAAGTGCAATAAAATTTCAATTTATTGCTTGTTTTGGAATTTAAAGACAATAAATATTAAAGAAACACTTTTTTCTGTGTTTACCACCTTACTTCTTAAAAATTAATTTTTTTTTTAAATTACTAATGCACCAAATTATATTAAGTAGTATTTATTGTATGAGTAAGAAAGGCAAAAAACCTGGCTGATATAATCATAGATTATGTGTACAATGACTTCTATTTATATAATTAGCAATTATGCAAATGCTCATCGCTAAATAGGCAAATCATCCATGCTTGAAATGAGGACAAAAAGAAAATTTTGTAAAAATATATATGCCTTCAGTATTAGAAACTCAACTTTTTAAAATAAATTAGAAAAAAAAACAGTCGGAGCTATAAATATTATAAATGATTTATCAGAAGTTCTTCAGCTTCACTGTCCCATCTGTTCTTCCTTTTCTCACTGGTATTGACTGTCAATTTCAAAATTTCATCAACGTTGGTTTATCAATGATCAAACTTGATCAGTTAGGTCTACATATCATTGGTAATATTGTCTACCGGACAAATTTCAGCGTTATCTGGCAATGATTCATTTTGACAATGCATTAAAAATATGTCAATGGGATTGTAGCCCTCTATAGAAACATGCGGAAAAATTCAATGGACCATCACAGAGACTAACGGCAGAAATACTAAATCTAGGATGTGTTAGGATTTGAATTGTTGGACTGCTGACTGGACACTGCAAACTCTGGAGGCATTGTGTTTAGATCAGAAGGGCCAGAAATAAGCCTGTGCAGATATTGCCAGGAAGAAGAGACAGCATATACTGTCATCTGTTGATGCAAATACTTGTGTAGTTTATGATTCCTACTCCTGGAAGAGGAACAGTCCGAACCCAAATTTACTGAAAATTATAAAATATTTTCTTTCTCATGGCTTCAAAAACCCGTAATTTGTGTATGTTTATTGCATGAATTTTAGCACAGTACTAGTAACCATGATATCAGGTCAAACATGATAGCTCATAGTTTGCCCTGTTTAGCGATGAAACAATAAGCCCTGCCCAAAATTCACTTTTTTGGGGGAATATTCAATTTTCGCTTGAATGGAAGTCATTTGGCGACAGCCAATGGTACGATGAAATGTTACCTGTACAGGATCCATTTTTTTGTCGCGTGTGACAATTCGGTCAAAACCTGTGTCTACTTTGCATCAGGAAAAGTGAATGTTTAGACGCTGAGGCTTGTTACCTCTGGTCAATTTATGATGTAAATTAGAGCGAATGGTTTCATCACTTACATTGAACACTCTCATGATCTGCTGACATATTTGACTCCAATGACATTCGACAGCTTCCCTTAATTCTTCGGTTTTCAAGACAAAAGGTCTACCAGAATCATCTTCAATCCCCTCGTTCCCAGAAGCAAACTTTTTGAACCACATTTGGGCTGTGCGTCCGTGGTTTCGTTAAGGAATGCAGTGTAAATTTTTGAAGTTGCTTTGGCTGCCCTAGTGTTGAGCCAAAATTCATACAATATGCAAGCACGATTTATAGCTTTTGAAGCATGAGAAAGGAAATATTTTATAATTTACAGTGAATTGTTCAAGAAACTCTTTCTTAATAAACTCACCATTCCTATTATTATTACTGTACATATGTATGTAATTACTTTTTACACCAAATTGTACATATAAAGATAAAACATTACAAATGATTGCACGTATGCAATAAAATCTGATCCATAAATTTAGTAAGTGGTGGACCTCTCATCATTCCAGGAGTGATGGAGCAGGAGTATGAAGGTCCATCACATCCCATGGCTGTATTTGGTAGCATATTCAAGGCACCCAACATTGGAGAAACTTTCAATTAATTAAGGTTTTTAGTTGAGATTAAAAAAAGTCAGTGTCACGAGCGGGATTCGAACCCACAATCTTCGGCTAGATACGGCGCTGCTCTACCACTTGAGCTACCGTGACCTTGATCCACTCAGACACTAACTTCCCAATCTCAACCCCACCTTTTGAATTTTCCCTCCTTTTTGCCATTTTTCTCAGCTAAAAATCTTAATTAATTGAAAGATTTAATTGGTCAAGCGGACCATGAAAACCAGTGAATTGGAGGAACTGTTGGAGGGAGAGCTCTCATTTGAGGTGAGGCCGAAATATGTCCTCATCTAGTTCGAGCCATAAGTTGTACCGAGGGTCCTACTACCCCTTTAACTGACTCTTGTAAGCCAGGGACTATTGCAGTTCCTGGTGTCGGTACTCCTCTACAAGCTGGCTTTGCTGTTCCAGAGCCACCACCTGGAAGTGGTACTCACGAAAGTCCTTCTGATGAAGGCCTCTACTGAAAGGGAGATAATGTTTTCACCATGAAAAAGGATGAAATTACATGATATAAACACCTAAACTAAAAAACACCTAAAAAACAATAACAAATGAAAAACTGCACAATATTCTCTGGTATTTAGTTTATTGGTTGATATAGGAAGAATCAAAAAGGCAGAATAAAAATAATCGAAGAACAAGTTCATCAATCCACGAGGAAAACTTAAAATTTATTTACCCACAGCCTTACAAATTGAAGGAAATGACATCCCAACGAATCCTCCTGACAGGTCTGTGAAGTACCTAGTTCATTCCTGAAAGTACTGCATAAATAAAAACCGAAGGATATGCTCATCTGGGTTTGCTATATTTTACTATCAACCACAAATCCAAGATAAGGTCCAAACTCACCACGCAAATTTATAAATCTATCATAAGGCCCCTGGTCATTTAGGGTGCAAAATATGGGGAGCAGCGTCTTCATCAAAACTAAAATGGCAGCAAGTATTACAAAATAATATTGTACAATTGGCAATAAATTCAAATTGGTACTTTCACCTATACACGAGACAATTCACAAACGATTGAACAACTGGACTTAGTAAAGTCAAAGGTGCTGACCACTTCAAACTAGGAGGAAAAAAGGCAAAACGTATGCTACAAGCCTGTGTAAATAGTGCAAAACATCTGTGATAGTGTGATAATTTATTTTAAGTTATAACGACATTTATTAAGTAACAATTTCTCCTCTAGTGAACACTGTGATAAAACCAAATCTGACCTTTCAAATTGTTAATTGTGAAATATTTCTATACATACACCTAAAACTAAACTTTCTATACATACACCTAATACCGTAAAACTCTTTGTACGTAGTTGGGCTAGTGATTTTAATTAAAAAAAAAAAAATGCAGTTTGTAGAGAAATAGCCATGAGCTGTCATTTTCTTTTTTCTTCTTTTTCAAGACTTCAGGGAAATGATCAACTGTGCATAAATGTGTTATTTTCATCTAAAGTGCAAGTCAAAAATAAACAATTATATATAATAAAATTGTTTAAGAGAAAATATTATTATTTATTACGAAGAATTAACAAACAGATATAATTTTCTATATATAAAACTAATACGAGAGCAAAGTCTAAAAATAAAAGCCTTGAACCTAACACTCAACTCGACCGTGTATATTTGGGTAGACGGCCAAGAAAACACAGGGATAAGAATAAAATAGAGTCGCCAATTCTTTACAGGATCTGAGACGGTTTAAAAAAAAAATGAAAGTGAAAATGGCAAGCAGGAAGAAAAGAAATCTCGTCCAACTTTCCCCATCAATGTAAAAAAAAATATGTATATACATATATATAATAATAACAATGGAGGAGTTCCGCGACACGAAACCGAAGGTGAAAACGGCTCGACTTACCAGCAAATGTGTCGGGTTCAAGACCAGAACTGAGGTCAAGTCCGCAGATAACGAAATAATCCGCAAACCTCGTCCTACCAGGGTTTTTGTCCGTATCCATATCTGTCGTTATTTACCCGTAAAGAGGAACATGTTTCAGAGGATGGCTCGCCCTTTTAACAAGAAGACGGGGGCCCGAGCCGTTCTCCGGGTCGCAGACGAAAATCACCCATTCCACAACTGGTACACAAACACAGGGACAGAATCTGCTTCCGACTTCTCTCTCCCTCGTCACTGGGCTCTGAGTTCTGACAGTGGGGCTGCTTTAGGTGCTTCTGGTTCTGAGAGTCGACACAGGGAGAAGCGGTAGATGACCGCGGATGACGTCACCGAGACGGATCACCGCCTCTTTCCCCTATGCTAGGAATTCGAATTCATCCTTTTCCTTTCTTCACTCTCTCTTTTATTGCTATGCGGAATGGTGTCTGAACAAATTCTCAACCTTATCTTAATTAATTCCATTCGCCGTATAAATAAAGAGAGTGAATCACATTTTAATTACTTCATGTTTTCATAATATAACTTCTTAATTTTTATGCGTGCTTAGCGCATTGAAAAATTTCACCATATTTAACGTTTTATAATTAATATTTATTTAACGGGAAAAATCCTAATACAAATTATACTATCAATAAAAATAAAATATACATAAATAATCAAAAACAAAAATCAAGATACTTGTATTTTATTATTTATTTCAAAATATATATTTTTTTTTAAATATATTTTTTATATGTTGGTTAATGTCAGACAAAATTTCCATGTTGTTTTTGTTAATAATAAAGTAAAGTAAAAAATTATTTATATTACTATCAGCAATCTATATTATGTATACAAATACATAAGTGTAACTTTAATGTTCATAGTTTACATAAATTTATTAAGCTCTTACCTTGTAATAGTATCAAAATAATAATTTACTGGTAGATGGAGGAATATCGAGTGTCTACCAAACAGAATGAGTGCAATCAATGTATGTTGGAGAGAATGTATTTATTGGTGTGAATGGGGAGGGGCTGATGGCGAAGTAGTATCTCCATCGCCCCTCATGCTGCGTGCATGACTTGGGTCTACGGCAGAAAACTTTTAAAGTACTCCATCGACCCCAAATTAGATTAGTTTATTGTAGTGAACAGGTAGATGGAGGAATATCAAGTACTCCATCTACAAAACAGTATGAGTGCAAACAATGTATATAGGAATGAATTTATTGGTGTGATTGAGTATCGAATATGTACGGGTACTTAGTGCTTCGGGGCTAAAATGACCAAGCTGTCAGATGCCCCTGTTCAAAAAAAAAAAAATAATAATAATAATTTACAAATAATAATAATAATAATTTACTATATCCATATTGTATTTTAAAAACCTTGCATCAGTAATTTAAGTTTATTTTTATAAATTCACTAATTTCGTGGTCCGCTTGACCAATTAATACATTACAATTAATTAATCCGATTACACGACATGTGAAAAATGACAAAAAGGAGGGAAAACTCATAAGGTGGGGTTGAAGTTGGTAGGAAGTTGATGTCCGAGTGGATTGAGGTCACGATAGCTCAAGTGGTAGAGCAGCGGCGTATCTAGCCGAAGATCGTGGGTTCGAATCCCGCTCGTGCTATTAACTTTTTTTCATTTCAACTAAAAATCTTAATTAATTGTAATTTATTTTTATACATTTTTGTATTATTTTTAAGTAATAATGAAAAGAAAAAGAAAAAACAATTTACTAAGAATAATAGTATTAAAGTCATTAATATTATATTAATAAATAATATTAATTGATTGAAAGAAGTAACTTAGTCAATTGACTACAAAAACATAAATGGATTAATATTAATAATAATAAAAGCCAACTGAGGGACATGAGAGAAAAGAACTTGTGATTCTTGCGTGTGCGACTAGGTCACATTGGACTAATCCATAATAGGACTTTCATAAGCAACAACCTTCCAACTTATCCTCGATATATTCGAAGTGAAGAAGGTATCATTCTGACAGTAAAATGTATTTTGGTCGACTGTCACACTTTGCAACCTTTTAGGCAAAGGGTCAACCTTTTGCAAGCATTTTTCGGCTTTTTTAAATTTATTGGAATTTATAATGAGATTTAGGTCTTTTCCCAAATTGCGGGGTAATAAACTACAATTCCCAAAATCACAATTTAAATTAAGAAAGATAGCTCCCTCTAAAAAAATAAATAAATAAATCAAAATAAAGATACGAAAAAAAGGAGAACAAGGGCCTATACTCATGCCGCGATTTTTTGCTAGTCTGATTCCATATTATTTGTATTATTGTTATTGGCCATACAAGCCTATGGGAATTGTTTAAATTATGGAACAAAAAAAAACATTTTAAATTATAATTAAATTATAATAATAAATTTAAAATGTATTTTTTGCATACATTTGGCCTTCCAAATTAAGTATTTTAAAAGGAATAATTAAATTTTTATTTAGAAATCGTGAGATGCGGTCTGGTGTGATGTAGTTTCAGAAAAACATTTTCTTTATCATGCCAACGTTTTGATCTTTATTGAGATCATCTTCAGGGCCTGGGATTTACAAACATTGTTTACATATAACAATTACATTTTGGATGTGGAAAAGTGAATTTATACAATGCAAAATATATTTTTTATATATTCAATCAAATATATTAAATATTAAATGATTAAAAATTAAATAATTAATATATTAAAGCTTAGGATGGCAATAGGACAGATTAGATTATGAATTAATGTTTGGAGTCAAAGGTTTTTAGCAATCAGAAGGGATTTAGTTGACTTAAGATAGAAATTTTAATTATATCAGTTATGACTTGAAATGACCTTAGCCGTTAAAATGCCCTTAAAAATTAATACTAATGATAACAATAAAAATAAAAAAGATTGTATTTATTTATTTAATGGAATGTATTTAAGAATAAACATGAATACAAATGGGTTTGGAATGCATGCGTTGGTTGCTGAATTAACCTATCTGTTGAAAGCAACCCCCCCCCCCGGACCATGTAGATCAACCTCTGTGGCTGGAGGAATAAGACATTAAGACGAAATGAGTGATTCTCGAGTCTACCGGCAATTTACTGTAAAAGCTGTAATTGCCAGCAAATTACGAGAAGCAAATGGGCTTAACTTGGTACATGTTTGTCTGAATGTCTGTTTGTACGTATATGTGTGAGCCCGTTTAAATCCAAATTTAATTAAGGGCAGTCACATATGTAAACCACACCTTTGTACAAAATGTGTAGAGGTTAGTGACCGTTAATCGATAGTTATTCAGATATTTATACAAAATGTAGAAAAGTAACAGTTTACAAAGTAAACAAAACTTTACAATGAAATAATATACATGGAAAATACACAATCAATAGAAAAGAACTTTTATAAAAAATAGTAATTGAAGTAAGACATAATAGTATAAAAATAAAATATAATAATAATGAAATTGATAATTGAATTGTTCTGATAAAAGTAACAATCATAATAATAAAAAATAAACATTAACACAATAAAATACTTGAATATAACTAGAAATATGTGGAATATACAATATATAATGACTACATTATAAGGAAAGGTAGAAAGGAACTGTATATATTTGTTTTAATCGACTGACATTCTACATTCAAGTGTGCAGATATGTTAAATATTGAATTATGTATATTTTAAGTTAAATCATCTTTCATTATTTTTATAACAATAAAATTTTTTTCTTATTAATCCTTTAACTTGCACATCTGTATGTATTTCCATATTTAACTTTATATTATTTCTAATTAAATTTTTTATTGAATATGATTCAACTAAATATGCACAAATACTCTTATTTTTACTTACATAATCAACATATTTTTATGTAATTGTTTTTTAATATTATTTATACAACATTAATATAATTGTTTATATAATATTTTAAAATATATTGTATTATTTTACAATGACAATTTAAAAATTAACAATAACAATAATAAATGTGATCTTTTTATACGTGTAGGTATATTTATATAAAACATTCTTTTAAGTTAATTTCTTGCTTTACATATTTTTGTGTTGTATTTAGTGACTCTGAACAAGACACACAAACACATGACAATGACACATCTACACAGAAAATAAACACCTGAGCCCTGCAGATGTTCTCAATAAAGATGGAAACGGTATGATAAAGAAAATGTTTTTCTAAATCTATGTCACACCAGACCGCGTCTCATGATCTCAAAATAATAATTTTATAAATTGTTTAATACTTAAATAATTTTTTCCTTTGTTTTCTTAGTTTTGCTTTTATATTGTTATATTTTTTTATATTGTACATTTCTATATTTAAACATTTTTTGTAAATTGAATTCATTTAGTAAAATATATTATTATTATTATTATTATTATTATTATTATTATTATTATTATTGGGTTGTCCGGAAAATAATGCA